>NC_091930.1:25924026-25931526 GCF_041260155.1 Ptychodera flava
ATATATATATATATATTATATATATATATATATATTATATATATATATATATATATATATATATATATATATATATATATATATATATATATATTATAATATATAATGTATACAATTTGCCCTCCGGTTATCACCATAATGGCTTTATGGCAACCTCTGAACTTGGGCACAGAGAGTACGGTATATATATAATATATTATATATATATATATATATATATATATATATATATAGTATATATATATATATATATATATATATATATATATATATATATATATATATATATATATATATATATATACATATATATACAAGTAAGTTCGTGAACTCCGTCGAAATAACGAGTCTAATTGCACTTTATTTCTTCCTGTGTGTATCTTCAGTAAACTTTGAATACGGGCAGCAAGACTGATAAAGTCACGACCCGGTAAACATCGACTGTAAAGCTAATGTAAATAAACGCCACGATCAGACGGTTATCTGCTAATTTCAGAGCTAGATCAATGACATTCCATGCATCTTAATCTGTTTTCTGTTTTTCAAATCATAGTCGGCACAACACCGTCTATGCGAATACTGACGTATTTCAAACTTGCCTTTGGTTAACCCCCTCTCCCTCCTTTCGATTTTGTCTTACTTGTTTACCCCCACCCTTTAATACTACTCGAAGAAAGGTAACACTATTTAAAGGAATGTAGCGTTCAATTTCAGCGACCAAACTCCAGGCCAAATGAACGAGACCATCTGTTTTGCATGCATACTTTATCGTAATAAGAATCTAGCAATTCACCATGTGTGTGCACCTCAGGTAAATATTTAGGGGTTTCGAGACCACGGGTCCGAAACCCTCTAGTAATCGTTCCGTTTTTTATTATTATTATTATTATATTATTATTATTTATTATTCTTTTTCTTCTTCTTCTTCTTCCGTCCTCTAAATGCAACTGCCACGCGAACACTGTTGCACCTAGAGACTTCAAATTTGGCACATAGGTAAAACTCCTCACAAGTAATTTTTTGATCACATGACCATAACAATGGGTCACGTGACCTGGCAGCCATATTGAAATTAAACTTTCAACTTGGCTTAATTTGCATAAAAATAAACCAATCAAAATTCTGTAGATATTTTTGTAGACCATAGGGCTAGGCTCTTCATGCCAAATTTCAAGGTCTAGGCCTGCCGATTTTGAGAAGAAGATTTTTAAGTATTATTTTCACATTTTTCAGTGACCTTTGACCTCCCCTATAGATTTACAAATGCCCATTACAGGCTAGCCAATAGAGCTAGGAGTCTGGTTCTTTTTCGACATAGACGATCATTGGCTGCTAATGTTCACCGAAATATTTTGGGTCAGGTCACGTGACCTTGACCTCATTAATTATGCGCATATCTAATTCTAGGCTAACCAATAGGGCTAGAGATCCAAATTTTGGTACACAGGACTACTATGGGATAGAAATCTATTGCAAATATGTCACGTGACCAGACCTCATTAATTATGCGCAATATCTAATTCTAGGCTAACCAATAGGGCTAGAGATCCGAATTTTGGTACACAGGGACTACTATGGGATAGAAATCTATTGCAAATATGTCACGTGACCAGACCTCATTAATTATGCGCATATCTAATTCTAGGCTAACCAATAGGGCTAGAGATCCGAATTTTGGTACACAGGGACTACTATGGGATAGAAATCTATTGCAAATATGTCACGTGACCAGACCTCATTAATTATGCGCATATCTAATTCTAGGCTAACCAATAGGGCTAGAGATCCTGAATTTTGGTACACAGGGACTACTATGGGATAGAAATCTATTGCAATATGTCACGTGACCAGACCTCATTAATTATGCACATATCTAATTCTAGGCTAACCAATAGGACTAGAGATCCGAATTTTGGTACACAGGGATAGTATGGGATAGAAATCAATTGTCAATATGTCACATGACCAGACTCATTAATTATGTGCATATCTAATTCTAGGCTAACCAATAGGGCTAGAGATCTGAATTTTGGTACACAGGGACTACTATGGGATAGAAATCAATTGTCAATATGTCACGTGACCAGACCTCATTAATTATGCGCATATCTAATTCTAGGCTAACCAATAGGGCTAGAGATCCGAATTTTGGTACACAGGCAGTACTATGGGATAGATATCAATTGTCAATATGGAACATGACAAGACCTCATTAATTATGCACATATATAATTCCAGGCTAAGGTGATAGAGCTAGAGGTCTGATTTTTGGTATAAAGGGATAACTATGACATTGAATTCTTTTAACAAAATGTCACATCACCTCGACTACTTTTGACCTCGATTTCACAAATACTACCATCTTTTTGCATATGTATTTCTCTATTGCCCCTGTTGACCGAGATGTCCCGAAACCCGTTGATTGCTGCTTTGCAGCTATATTTAAAATATTGTGCCTTTTCCCGTTCACCCTGTCTTTTCAACTTTAAAATGTTATAGTGACAACATAATAGCAATCGATAGGCAGAAAATGTTAATTCCATAGTAAAAACTCATTTATTCACAGTAGATCCGGTTATATTTTTCTTTTAATGGCAAGAGAATTTAAGTTCTATTTAATATATAACTTGACCTTAATGAGGACACTACCTACCCAGTCAGGCAATTGGTTTACCCTCGACCGATTGAGAGGGCGTGTCGTAATCTTCTGTGAACTTTGTGTCACGGAGATGATTATTCTTTGAGGGAGGGGTTGATTAAACTGTTTGTTTTACAGGAACCGAGTTCAGTCTTTTACGGCGTCAATATGTTTCAAAGTCTTGATTGCTGGAATTCAACTGGCGTCGTGTGTCTTTCCCGCTCGCAGCGTACAAAACACCTGCAGGAAACTGCTTTGCACAAGCCTTTGACTCCCACACACGTCCAGTTAGACAGGTGATTTGACCTTTCATATCACAACATTTTTGTTCACAAGGGCAATTGCCATGACGATCACCTACTTTGAAATGCCAAGATAGTTTAGCAGATATCTTCCGAAACAAATAAAAATCTCATGCCAATCAGTGACCGAGGACGACTGTGTGCCAATGTACCAACGTGTTCGAAGTAGAACCCCATCCGGAGGGACGACCCTGCAGCCCTGGGAGCAAGCGACGGTATCCAACGAGGAGGGCGCCCTCCTGAGGTTAGCATCGCCCAAACAATAGTGAAGACGCCGTACATTATAAATTTAGATCATTACCTGTAATCGTCCACTTCATTTTTTCCCTACGGACATTTACTTCCAAATAAGTGTCGTGTTCATAAATAGTACTTAATCACGAAGCGTTTGAATTAATGGGAAATGGACAGCTGATTTGCGTGAAACTTTGGTAGTCAAATCTATTATTACTCCAATTTAGAAGTACGGCAAGAGAAAAAGCGAAAACTTTATATTTTGTAGCAGCACCGACAGTATAGTAGCTGGTGTAAAAATCTGATGAAAGTGAACAATTGATCATTGCTTTAAGTTCAAGATCTTATAGAATCATGGAAAAAATGGTCGACCTCACTTTAACTTACATTCAATTACAATATGTACTGACAAGGCCTGAATGTTGCCTAGGTGTAGCTAGGCAAACTTGTTATATCGATGGAGTTCACGAACATACTTGCTCCGACGACGAACACAGAAAACCAAAGATCTTCCGCACACTAGTCTAAGCAGAGTAACCGCAGTCGTGTACTTCAGCCAGTCACCCGAGCTCTGATCGACAAGTACAGTAGGTTGTTTCGTGTGTCCTGTACGAAGCGATACTTGTTCGCCAAACTTTTCAAGGTTGTTAAAAGGCAGACTTTTATTTTTGACGTAAAATGTTGAGCCGTTGAACTGAATTTTCAATGTCTAAACTCCTGCTGTAACTGGTTTTTCAAACGCGGCGTAACAGGAACTCCTGGCAAGACTATACTACCTTGGTAAACTTAATGATATTCTAAGGCCCAGACAAAAGATCAAATGTTTGGCTGAAATACTACACTCTGAAACATGTTTTTGTCAAGAACGTCCCACCCTCCGACGACAGTTTTTCAATTAATTCCTCGGCCTTTTAGGTAAATATTATTTCTTTTATTCGTGGAAATTAATACTTACATGTGTTTAATCCGTGTTCATATTGATGGCGGATGGAAACATTGGCATCGTACTGATTACCATTGCCCTGAAAACAGAACCAGCTTGGAGGAAGAATTTTTCCCGGTGAGGAAAGATAAACAGGGCCCCCTGATATCAATGGTTTAGCTCTAAGCTCAGAAACCTATGGCTAGCTGGTGGCTGTGTGTTATCGTGTTATTATCGGTTTTGTGACGGGAGATGTGCATATAAATATGACCACGATAACATCGGTGTAGGAGCGGACACCTCAAAATGACGGCAGCAGTAAAACACAACAGATTGGCATTTTGCATTGCAGTATTTAGTATTGCGAGTGAGTAAATATTGGTTTTTGTTATACTTGTGGGAAATGTGAACCACGTTCTCGCTATTCTATCGTTGCAGGAGAGAGATCGGAAACATTTTAAGGTGACCTTACCTAGGCGTAATGCTGACGTGTATACATATATTACAGCTTGCAGTTATATGGTCGTTGCATCATGATGCAGTTTAACTTTTTCACACATATACATTCCTAAGAATGTTCAGTTGAAATAATTCGTGTACGAGCGTCCCTACTTATCGAAACAATTCCATGAGAAACTACGGAGATTTATGCTCACTACAACGAGATACTTCATTCGTGTTGAGTAATGTTGTCAGAACTAGTTTGGGCTTCTCTTCGTCGAACGGCATGTGGGTCAAAACTCTGAACGATAGAAGCACATTGCCAACTGCGTAGAGTTCGAGTATTGTTTCGTACAGCCCTATTGAAAGATCAGCGGTGTTACTGCCATGTACATGTGCGTGTTTTATTCAATGTGTCAGAGCTCTGTGACAGGGGGGGGGTTGCGGTCAAAATAGTTACATCTCGATTTCTAGAGTTGATGCCGTGGTCGTAGGATTTTGACCTCTGACCTCTTCCAATGACATCTCAAAGTATGTAGGTACATCCTTATAGTGTTTAAATCGATCCAGATCTCATTGATGTCACGGCATTCCTGGTGAAGCCCACGGACACGCTTGTTCTACACGGAGACTCGACACAATTAAACTGTACATATAACGGTGCGCCCGAATTGAAAGCATGGTACTGTGGATCCCAATGATATTCCTTGGCAATCAAAGAAGAGAGTCGCCCGGAGATTATGAACTCGTCGGCGATGGAGACATGTACAACCTCATAGTACATAATGCAACGATTGAGGACGAAGAGGAATATATTTGTACAGATTTGGACAACCGCGAAAGAGAAGCTGTCGCAAGTCTGTATGTATAGGTGAGAGGAGAGAGAGAGAGAGAGAGAGAGAGAGAGAGAGAGAGAGAGGAGAGAGAGAGAGGAGAGAGAGAGAGAGAGAGAGAGAGAGAGAGAGAGAGCGAGAGAGAGAGAGAGAGGAGGAGAGGAGAGGAGAGAGAGAAGAGAGAGAGAGAGAGAGAGAGAGAGAGAGAGAGAGAGAGAGAGAGAGAGAGAGGGATGTGAGTGTAAGGCGGCAATTTAGTCTTGGACAATGGTCCTAGTGATTTCACGTGCTGTACCGTCAAGCCGTATGACCTCTAGCATATTGCCATTGAACGGCACGTTTGCTATTAGATTTGGCATCATTTAATTACACAGGTCTCACAGCGAATATCTGGTCAAGAGAAAACATACGAGATTTGATGTTTTTATTTATTTATTTATTTAGTATTTACATTTTAATGAGCGTCCGAGTTCTTCATAGGGGCCCAACACATACAACAATGTTAATGATGGGAGAAAGTATATGCAAAGTTAAATTATTCACAAATTAAAAGTGCTCTTTGAGTTTCAACTTAAACTGTTCAATATTAATGAGTTTTTAGAAGAATTCCAGAGTTCTCTCAGCACGGGTGATGAAAACTCCGCTGACAAGTATTCAAAACTGACTTTTAAACATAGCAATCTTGTCGCAAAACAGAGCGCGTTCAATTAGGATGATAACTTCACTCTGAAATAAAAGGAACTTACACAGATATACATGTGTGCGTGCATTACCAGCCATTCACTTCAAAGTTATCACCGCCATGAAATAAACGATTCTTTGTCTAATGGAGAGAACGTTTTATAGAGAAAATACTCAAGAGAAGGATAATTTGAACACAATGCGTAAAGCTCCCTTTTTAAAGGATTTTTTTTCCAGATTTGTTTCTGTTCTCTTTAATTCCCACACAAGTTTTCTAAATTACCCTGTATTCAACCATGATATAAAATGATGCTCATTGGAACCATGTGCGTAATCTTAACACCAGACTGATTCTCCAACTCAAAGTCTTACAAAGGGAATCTGCATGTCCATTCAATCTTCGTTACCCCCACCCTCTATTTACTGGAAATTTCAATTCCATCAACATGTATATATGAGCATTGTTCGTCTCTCTCAGACGATTCAACCTTAAGTTAGAAATTGCCAGAATACCTTTTTAAACATTTACACTCATTGAGGTTGCTGTAATCCAATTGGAAGTTGGTAAAACGGCATCACTCATTCCCTCATTAACATCGATACATGCACGGTCTTCTGAAATTATCATGATAATATAAACTTGGTTATATCTAGCAGGCGTGTGTCCATGCAAATAACACCTGTGCTACACATAACACAGTCCTTCAGAGTTGCTACAAAAGTTAATCCTAAGCGTTCAGTTAGGCTATACACCAGCTTCAGAAAGGGTATTCAAGAGTTTTACCACCTTCTTCCTTCCTTTGTTTCTTTGTTCTTGACAAATAACTTTCAATACACAGAAAACTCGGCCGTGTGTGTTTTGAATCAGACAAGCACGACTGTTATCACCGGTGATGACGTCACCTTTATCTGTACAATGGCGTTAGACGAGGATGCTCCCGGAGACTTGGTCTGGTACAGAGATGGCAGTGAGGTCTCTCGTGTAAGTGGCATGGAAAACGTGTGGTTCACTGCCCTTTATGAAGAGGATAATGGTGCAACATTTTATTGCCGTTTGGAACACTTTACTCTACCCGTGGAGAAATGGACAGAGCTGACATGCGCAGATACCATCACTATGAATGTCCAATGTGAGTTGTGAGCTACTATATGTATATAGTCAGCATGGATATGTCAAATCAGTAGATGTAGTGTATGTATGTATGTATGTATGTATGTATGTATGTATGTATGTATGTATGTATGTATGTATGTATGCATGCATGCATGTATGTATGTATGTATGTATGTATGTATGTATGTATGTATGTATGTATGTATGTATGTATGTATGTATGTATGTATGTATGTATGTATGTATGTATGTATGTATGTATGTATGTATGTATGTATGTATGTATGTATGTATGTATGTATGTATGTATGTATGTATGTATGTATGTATGTATG
>NC_091930.1:25934026-25939026 GCF_041260155.1 Ptychodera flava
TTGGCGACAACGTCACCCTTGTCTGTGAGGCGAGCGCGTATCCAGTTTGCTGTCATTTTATGGAGCGATAGCGACGATCAGCCAATCACAGGTGATGAACCGAACCGCGAAATCCTAACTCCGGAACCAGAGGAACGATTTCGACGAGTAACTCTTCATATGACAGACATAAAGGATTCAGATTTTGGTGATATACCTGCACAGCAACCAACGACATCGGAGAGGATAGTCATACCAGAGAGATTACAAGTCGTTATCCAAGGGGTGTCAGCTATCTATCATCTTATCCATCTATCTATCTATCTATCCATCTCTCTCTCTCTCTCTCTCTCATCTCGTCTCTCTCTCTCTCTCATCTCTCTCTCCTCTTCTCCTCTCTCTCTCTCCTCCTCTCTCTCTCTGCTCTCTCTCTCTCTCTCTCTCTCTCTCTCTCTCTCTCTCTCTATCTCTCTCTCTCTCTATCTCTCTATCTCTCTATCTATCTATCTATCTCTACTTCTATCTATCTATCTATCTATCTATCTATCTATCTATCTATCTATCTATCTATCTATCTATCTATCTATCTATCTATCTATCTATCTATCTATCTATCTATCTATCTATCTATCTATCATCTATCTATCTATCTATATATCTATCTATCTATCTATATATATATATATATATATATACTATATATATATATATATAATATAATATATATATGTGAGTGTAGTGTGTCTGTGTGTGTGTCTGGTGTGTGGTGTGTTGTGTGTGTGTGTAGTGTGTGTGTGTTTGTGTTTGTGTGTGGTTACGAAATTTGTACTATATACATAACCTCGACATGTACTATATTTGTAACGGTTCTTTGTGTAGGACTGGTGTCATTCATTTGTGTATCTAATCCAATGTTATATTTTTACAGGACCTCCAATCATCTTGACAAAAGATGTTAAGGTATTAGAAGTGGAATAAACGATAACGTGACACTGGTCTGTGAGGCGGATGCGTATCCAGTTGCTACGCTTTCATGGCCGCTAACACGACGACCAATCACAGGCGATGAGCCAAACCGTGAAATCACGACGCCCGAACCAAAGGAATCAATTTCAACAAGCACTCTTCGTATTTTTGAAATGCAGGACCCTGACTTCGGTGAATACACATGTGAAGCAGTGAACGACCATGGTCATGATAGTCACACAGGAGAAATTATCAGAAAGGATCCTGCGGGTTCGTGTCGGATTGGAATTGATTTCTATGTTTTTGACTGTTTTGAGTCAGTATTTGTAGCAATTACTGATCGCCTTTCATGTTCGGAAATAACATCTACGAATTGTTGACAAAAAGGCGTTGTTGACATGATACTGTAGGTTTTTTTTATTTCTGTTCAAAGTCTCGTTTCTATGACATCATGGCCAAACTTACTCAAGACAAGCACTCACAACACTCGCATCTTGTTTCTCCTCTCTCCAATAACTTTCATATTTCTGTCCCTTCTGTCTGTCAATCTTGTCTCTCTGTCAAGGTCTCCTTGTCATTCTCTTCTCCGTCTTCTAAATGTCACTGACTCACTCTGTCGGTCTGTGTATGGGTATGTCAGTATCCCTCTGTCTCACTGTCTCTGTCTCTGTCTGTCTGTCGTCTCCCCCTCTCTCTTCCTAACTCAGTCCAAGAGAAGATTTTTCCTTCATGATATCAAGGGAGCACGGATGATGTGACCTTTCAAGTTATAATGTGACATTCAGGCACCTGTTATCACTTTGAGTCGGAAAGGTCATTCTCACAGCGGATTTATTTGCATTTTACTCATTTCCAACCCTCAATCTTATCTTGGCAGGTGCCTGGGCCACTTGACAGGGGCGTAGTCTATTTGTCTAAAATAACTTTGCGCAACACAGTATAGAATAGTCTTACCCGTAAACCAAGAACCATCAGATATGCAGGTCGCTACTATATGGCCTCAATAACATGAAGGATGAAAACTATCATCGTTCCGCATACTGAAAATGAGTTCGCACGATCCGTATGACCAAAACGAATGGTTTAAATTTGAGAGTCCTAAAAGCTGTCCACAAGGCGCCTTCTTTCGTAAAATTTTACAGTTAATCAGAAACTGCTTAAACGTTTATTTTATGTAAGGGACAAGTCTAGAATACTGCAATTGGGTTAAAGCTAAACTTCATTGGTTCCGAGAAATATTATGTTAAAGTTGGCAATCTTTCTATTACATTTATGACCATTTTTATTCTGATTTAATTATCAAGGTACAAAAATGTATATCAGAGTGAGTGAAAACGACAATAGAAATACTTTTGTTGTCAATTTCACTTTTTGTGTCTCAAGTCAAATCTTCACTGGTTTTTCATTGACACTTTATTTACAGAATCATTGCTGTGGGGATTATTACTGATAATTCTTCTTATAGTCCTCCTTGTCATCGTCTTCTTCGTGTTGCTCTACTTGGTTCTCCGGAATAACAGAAAGTCAAGCAAAATTGAAAGTCCAGGTGGGTACAAATGTCACAAACGTTTGTGATACGCGGAGGTTTTACCGTACTCGTTGAGTTCCTCTTCCGCATAATTCTACAATGTGCCAGGGCATATTTTGACAGTTCGCATGCAAGCCATGAGTGCGGAGTCCCATACATGTATTTTCGGCTGAACGTTGACCGTATTATTTGTCACTGATCGAGTCAACATTAGAATAACTTGTGCAGGTATCTCTAATGAAAATTGGAAATAAAATTTGATTACAGCGATTGCGATAGCCGTTAAAGACGACGAGAAGTGTGCATGGCCGTAAGCTTGCCCAATTAATTTTTGAAGATGGTGTAATATTTTGTGTCACTTTATTTTAAGAAGATCTTTTGGAGGGTGTGTGCAACATTTGTTGTGAGAAAAGATTAAAAAATAGACCTTGCAAAATACGTCATGTTCAAACAAAACAGTATTACAAAAACAACAACAACAACAAAAAAAACACAATTGCCACAGCCAGGCTGCTCGATTGCATTATAAAATCGTTATCTCAAATTACATCATCAAAAAATACAATTTTTGTCAGACGAAGATATGCTACGAGTCATTTTATTCATGAAATGCCGTCTATGTGATCTACTATGGTGTATTTATTTTAAGTTCATGCATTCACTTCATACAGCATGTAAGTTTACAGAGCATTGATTTACCTTTTCTATTTTCAAATTTCACAGACGAACAGATTCCGGGTAGTCGGGATGCGTCGGAATGACCAATGGTAAAACATTGTCTTATTCATGGTTTGTGAAGCGAGTTCTTTTGTATTGATTTTTATGAGTGATGACTTCAATAATTCCGAAAGTACTTGCATGACAGATTTCCGATCATTCTAGTTTTTGCAATATTTTTTCTCTACATCTTGAGTGGACAAGTGGACTAAGTTGATTGAAGCTTTAGGAGCAAATACAATTTCAATCGTCTTATTTTTGCGAAAATTGGGATTTTCCCGTCAGAGTTAACTCAGGGATGGCGGCCATTTTTAATCTCAAATATCGGTTATGATATGTTTTCTGTTGCCAACGTTTGCACATTGCCACCTGATTTCTATTCTCGATTTTGTTTAAAGTGATCCATACTGGGATAGTTTTAGGAAAAGTATAATAAATATTTCACTTTCAAGACACATACAACATAAAATGACTTTGGTCTTTCCAAATAATTGTCATTGTTTTTGACTCGGAGTTGGGTAAATTTTAGTGCTTTGCTGAACAGTCGACTGCAATTGATGCGTCTATCATATCTTACCACATAAGATTATATGCAAATTGCTAACAACTGTCACTGCGCTGTCTTATTGAAGTCTGTATTCCCTTTATGCAACATGTTAAGGCCAATCAACGACACAGCTGAGGCAAAGGACAACAACAATGTATACGGTAAGTTCGATTTTTTCCGATTTTAAAAAGCGAAATCCACTTTTAAGAAGTACATACTTTAGAAGAAACAGACTTCCAAAAACAATAAAGAACTGACTGCATAAAAGTGCATTTAAAATCAGTCGGCTTCTCATAATTAATATCGATAAGATTGGCAATTTTTTATTTACTTGCCATATCATAGGGGATCGTAGAAGTATCCGTCCCCAGGGGTAGGGTTGGGGATAGGGGTGTCTTGGTCTCAGCACAGGTTTCTTCTTGCTATTGTTAATTTTATTTTAATACGTTTGACTATGATATGTATTGTCAATAAACAATTATACTGCCTACCTTTGGTGTCTTGGTCTTATAGAACTTATTTTGTAACAATTTCTTTTTGTCCGTCAGCGTTGCTGTGTCACGTATTTGTCCTTTGACAACCTTATGCGAAGTTTTGTCACTGTGCTGCTCTATTTTCTGATGCCTTTGATTGCCTATGCGCCAAAGCAAGCAAGGGTAAATTACTTATCTGTAGACGCTGTCTCCAGATTATCACAGGATTAACTTTGACAACCGTCCATAACAAACGCACCAGTAAGGTATAAAAGTCTCCCAGCGCCATGTAGGGAATAAAGATAAGTTGGCTATTGCCCAATTCTATACACGTGTATATTTGATAATTCCTTTCAACGAGTAGCGACCCCGGTTGTTATCAATAGGGTTTTCTTACATGGAAACTAAAATGATAAACGTTTTATCGAGTGTTTAATTCTCTGTCACTGTTTTTTGTTTTCCAACAGATTCAGGAGAGTTCCGCTGTTGACAAATCTACCGAGGAAATTAAAGTTTCATTTTCTGCCGATGAAGATTCTCTGAGCGAAGTTTACTATTAATTATATATATAAAATTGTCTCGCCCTAAGTGTTTGTTTTATTGATTAGGTTACTGCATGTACTCTCGTTGTTTTTGGCACTAGATTCCACCTACTTATATTGTTTACGCTTACAGTGGAACACTCAGAGTGTTTTCTACAAAGAAATGCTAGATCTTTTCAAAGGGTTTCAAAGTGTTTTTGATCCGGATCACAATTGCTAGATTGCAACTTTTCATTCACTGCATTATA
>NC_091930.1:26314026-26321526 GCF_041260155.1 Ptychodera flava
GTTTCTCCGATCGCTAACAATAGCGCTTCGTGGTACCATGCTTTAAGGAAATGGGCGCTGTCAAAGGTACAGTTTAGTTGCGTCGAGTCTCCGTGCATAACAAGTGTATCCACTGGTTTAACAATGAATGCAGTTGTATCTCTGAAATCTAAAGTAATGTAGTACGTATCTCCTAATTAAATCGGTTATTTAACAAGATAATGAATTTCTGAATGCAATTCCAATCAATGAATCTTCTTTTTATTTCATTACATGGTATTCGTATTTGTGCATACGCCATATATCATGTAAGATATAGTCAACAGTCCAAACAAAGCAATAACACAGCATGGTGCTCGATGAATTGTATCTGTATTGCCATGAAAGCTTGTGCGTTTCAAGTTTTTTAGTTCAAATTATATGAAAATTAAAAAATATATGAACGAAAGACGGTAAAAAACAAAGGCTTTATTAAAAACTGTTTCTCGCTGTACTAAAAGTGGCAATATTAGATTTCTTGAGTACAATTTGTGTCCACCATGTGGGATAACAATAATGCATTAAAATAAGTCGGTTAGAATCGTCAATACTGTCAGTATGCAAATACGATGTGAACCCGGCAAATATAAGGATGCACTCATTTGAAATAATTTCAAAAGGAAAATACAAACAACATGAAATGATAAAATCCATTATATGGATACCTTGACAGGACGAAAAAATAAACATTAACAAAAAACGAAGAAACGGTAATAATGTCACTATAAATTTGACTTAAGTAAACGTTTAGGCACATCAGATCATTTATTGCCGACGCTAATGTGAAAGTCGAAAAACGTGTATGCTGAGATCGGCGAAAGGCTTTTGAATTTTATGAGGAGTTGACCTCACCATGATTTGAAATGTTATGGTTCGCCAGAAGAATAGACAACTTTGCAGTTCTGTCCTTTACGCTGTGTAGATGCATCGGGCAGACGGTGACAGACTAGTTCACAGCCATCTAGGATCGGTTGCACGATGATCATGCAATATTAACACGAAAACAATTTAAAACTCTTTAGGTTGACAAGTTTAGACTATTTCAGATATCCCGTTATATTACGTGTAATACAATAAACTGCGTACCAGCGATTATACATCATTTAAATAATTCATGAGATAGAAATTGTAATAATTTTATAATTAGCCATTCGCTGGTATCAAATATTCAGCTAAATGACCGCAAATAATGATATGGCTAAGCATGTCTATTGTAGCCAAGGGTTTCCTTTTGACTTATTAGCAAGAAACGAGTTTACCCTTCCTTTGAAATTACTAATGTTCTTTAATTTATTTTTGTGATGTTTTTCAAATTGTTTATTGTATTGACTTATTGTCATTTTGATATACCGACGTTGTAAGTAACGAATTTTTATAATCGGTTATGTTGAAACTTTTTTCCAAGTCCTCCTAATAAAGAAAGTGTGTCGATAAAGACACTCACATGTTTGCTGTATCCACAGGGACTTATCCAGGAAAAATAAATACTAATATTATATAAACCAAAAGGGTTTCGTTGTCTGCATCTTTTTTTCTGTCTGCCTTTCTCTACGCGTCGCTCTACTCGCTCGAGACGGGACGGACTGCGCATGTGTCAGATATGCGTAGTAAAATGCCCCCTCTTTCCGTGAAATCGAATTCTGCGTGACCTACATCCGTGGTAGGATTATCATGCATGATAATCCCACCACGGATGAATAACTGCTGGACATTCAAAATACTGTGAAGAGACATTGCCAGCTCTGACACACTTAATACTTGAATACATAGAATGTAATATATGAAACATTTACCCTTAACACCAAGCGACAAAAGTTTGTACAAAAGAAGAGAATGGTTTACCCAATCAAATGCCTTGGAAAAATCAATAAAAAGACAGTATAGTTTATCTCGTCTCATACTTAAGTATTGTTGGATGATGGCGTGTAAGACAAAATGTTTTCAATAGTGCTGTGATTTGTCCTTAAACCTGACTGACAGTCTGAAAGTATATTTGTGCTAGTCCATTTTGTTAAACGTACATTTAATACTGAAGTAAATATTTTCCAAGTGTGTTTAGTAATGAGATGCCTCGGTAACTATTAACATCACTCTTACCACCTTTCTTGAAAAGCGGAATTACAGTGGCAATTGTCCACTCAGGAGGAAAGTTACCAGATTCATAAAATTAAACACGTGAACCAACAGTGGTAAAATTACATCTGCTGCATGGCTATAAAACTCGTTAGGCAATCCGTCTGGACCTAAAGCTTTCACAGATTTTTTATTTCCTGACACAGTTGAAACTTCAGACTCTGTTATTGGATCATTTAAAACATCATTGCCATGCTCATTTGTATCCTCAAATTCAGTTCTGTTTACCCACACATCGATGTTTTCTTCGACAGAACGCAAGAACTTCAAATCACCCGATTCAATGTCATGACATTGTTTGTATAGGTTACTAAAAAAATCAAACCATGACTGAATACTGATGTCGTTTGATGAATGAATCTTGCGACCAATCACCGAATTCAGAATGGACCAAAATCCCCGAGAGTCCGTTACCTCATTTCCAAGGAATTACGAATGGCCTCTTGATATCTTATCTTGCAGTCCTTGCAATTCTGTTTGAAGAGTTTCTTTGCATTCTTATATTCATCTAAGGAGTCTAATGTACCTAGTTGTCAAAACATTTTTAACTTGCTGTAAACTGAGGGAATTTAGCTGAGTACGTCCATCTACCCCTGTCATCTGTAGCGCATTGTTCAGTTTGGAAATAACATTACTAGGGTTGGGAAATGCTCTCTTTGATTTTTCCTATAAGTTTTGCACAGGTAAAGAACGAAGATTTCTAGTAAAGGAACTGCCACATTTCTTAGTCATGCGAAAGCGAACAATAGGTGAGGTGGAGTCATTTACACAATTTTCATCATTGTTCATGGGTATGTTTGCGGCCCTCAAAGTGTAGGTGACGGGAAGTGATTGGATTCAATTCGTGGAAGGACATTAAGACCTTTAACATATCTGAATAAATCTGCTGACAAAAGGACGTAATCGATAACACTTCAAACCGTACAAGACACATGGGTGATATTGCCATCCCTGCCACCTGCTACTCGACCATTAGCGATATGAATGTCCAAAAAGCTTTTTTAATTAACTGTGTGTATGCAATTACAAAGTATCTACTGGCATGTTATTACTGTAATTATAACATCTTTGTAGCTTACATTTATTTGTATTGTAATACTTGATGTAACCCCTTTGTATTTGGGCCGGTGGCGTTGGAACGCAAATAACACGATTGGAACTAATTTGGGAAAATTGGATGAGAGTAAATATTAGGAAAATGTAACGAAATCGAAATTTTTACAGCTGAAATTTTACAAAATGATAGAATAGTGTAAAATTTGAAATATTGTTCTCATCGAACAAAACAACGAAAACACAACGATTATTGCATACCTCTTTCATCGGATTCATTTTCATGAAAAAAAGTTCATTTTTGTGTAAATGTACTAAAGAAATGAGACAAAATGCTTAAAATTTCTCTACTTGACGACTTTTGAGTCAGGGCACATTTGAAATGCCCCTGACTTTTTTCGTGAATTTAAGGCTTCATAAACATTAAATTGAGTCAGGGCACATTTTAAATGACCCTGACTGACTTAAGTGTAAATCAATCGAAAAGCTTCATTTTGGTCGAGGAAAAGTGACAAACTGAGATTATTACTAGTGTTTCAGTAATGAAGAAACTACAGACAAACTCTCATATTTTCATTAAAATATGAATATTGTTCAAATGTTTTGAACAATATTGCATTAGATACTATCATGCACTGATTCTTACTCATAACAATTCAACAGCATCGTAAATTTTGAATAAAATTTTTAAGATGGTAAGCAAATATGGTGTAATATTAGACAAATTTCTAAAATTCTTGAGAAATGTTGCCAATCCAATTATCCCAATTTAGTTCCAATCGTGTTAAATAAATAAATATATATATATATATATATATAATATATATATATATATATATATATATATATATATATATATATATATATATATATATATATATATATATATATATATAATATATAATACCTAAAAACTTGTAGTTGTCACTGTACAGGTTGTTTTATGTGCTAAGCAATCATCAGGAGTGAGGATTTGCCGGGAATGGGACTGTTTTTATTGTAGCAGATGGGTATACATTGGGTAAACATATGCAAATGAGCAAATGAGAGGCTGCGGCAAATGTCAGGTTAGTTATTAATGAGGAGGAATTTGCTGCTGTGTCTGCATTTTGAGAGGAATTCTGTTCGCTTGTTGAGGGTTTATTTGATATATATATATATATATATATATATATATATATATATATATATATTATATATATATATATATATATATATATATATATATATATATATATATATATATATATATATATATATATATATATAAGGGTTGCTAGAGAATTGATTTCATAATTTCATCTCTACAACGTTGTTGCGTGAGTTGCGAGGATCACTCATCATACTCATAAGGAGACTAGACTGGAGTGAATCTACAAGGGACACATCGCTGGTTACGCCGATGATGGAACTGTGGTTGAGAACGACAGTTGTTGCACAACATTATATTGCCGCTGCTATGAACATTCATTTCTCACATTCCTGGCTGCTGGGAGTGCGGGATCGACAGTGTGGGAAAAATTGATCCCACACTCTCGGAAACCGTCCCACACTCTGCAGTAAATATTACACGAGCTCTGATTGGATGATAAACAGTCTGTTATCCAATGGCACGACGAGTATCACACGGACTAGAACTACAAAGTAAGCAGGTCAAAGTACAGTGGCAGACGACAGAGTTTTTGATAATATTGTACGTGTCCAATATGAATTTAACGCATCTTGTGGTCATGTGAGAAAAAGAATCTCAACACCAAGGTCCTGGGATCAGATTTCTCACACTCGTTGGGGATATTTTGTCTCCAACTCGCCTGCGGCTCGTGTGAGACAAAATGTCCCCAACTCGTGTGAGAAATCTGATCCCAGGTCCTTGGGGGTGTGAGATTCTATTAGTCTCAGGAGCGGATGGATGAAACGTAAATCAGTCCTCTTCTTAGACATAATATATATATATATATATATATATATATATATATATATATATATATTATATATATATATATATATATATATATATATATATATATATATATATATATATATATATATATATACACATACATGTGTTGTCTGTGTCTGTGTCAGTGTCAGTGTCTGTGTCCTCGTAAGAAATTACCGTGTTCGACGCGGAAAGAAGAGCATTATAAATAATAATATGAGGTTATCACGAATATACCGCAAAGGATGCACGAGGACATTGGCGCAGCGGCGTCAATGTCCGAAGCATCCTTTGCGGTATTTTCGTGATAATCTTATTATTATACATCTTACATTCCTGACAGGGGCATCTAATTTTCAGATTAGTGACCGTCTTCGTGCAATGTCAACAATTTTTCTTCGGATTTTATCTCGCCAGTGTGGAACACTATCTCGGACGCGCTTCTGCAAGTTTTGGAGGGTGTGCACTATACGCGTATGTATGGTACAGAGCGCGCGAGAGACATGTTCTGGCACTCGTCCAATGGCACTATGGGCAAAAAGGGCCCTAAATTGTTCAGTACAGCGCCCCCGCCGGACAACGCTTTGGGCTGGTTGCTAGTGACGACAGCGAACATTGTATCAATTTCATTTCAATAAAATATCGATCGAAATCTGCTCGCCTGTCGCTCGTAATTTCAGGTTACGCCATGAATTTTTCCATGACAGCCCGTATATATTGACTTATGTACCATAAAATCAACGTATCGGTTGTTTTCTTCCACTCAAATTGAATCGAAGACAATTTGTTTAGTTTTGGTGATACTTTTATGTCTCAGCATATTTTGGCGCTCTTTGGACAAGTTTGGCGCCATGCGATCCGCGGGTATGCAACACAACATTGTAACAATTCGCAACAAAAGAATATCGATCGATAACGTTCACTACACGTTCACAGTGGAGACTCTACACCAGTTCGCTTTCGTTTCGTGTTATTTTTACCAATTTACTGCGATATTCATGGTTCATATTCACCCAAAGTTTGTATAAAAGACAACAACTTGACAGGTATTTGGTCTGTACAACTTAGGAGACACTTGCTGATTAATATGTGTCAATTTCAGACCCTTGTTCTGCATATGTAAACGCCGTCAGATCGCCATTGATTGACGGCAACAGTATATTTCAGTGATCGGAATAAATAGAATGGCAATAAAAAAAATTAACGAAGAATTCAAAATCTAAAACGATACGATTTTTGCTTATTAGTCAGAGGATCATTGTACCAATTTTCATTATCATTGGTTCAGAAGAAGAAGTTTGCAATGTGTTCGGTCGATCGGACGCGCATAAACGCCATTGTTTTCTATGGGAATCGAGATTATTCGGCACATCGTAAAATGAAAAATACATCTGAAAAAACCCGCCGGACCAACTTTTTCATTTCGCTGAACGATTAAGCATCTCATGAAGGTCCACTAAAACTCTATGGTTTTCGATTTTTGAATTTCCCTCTTATTTTTCTGAAATGACGAGTTTACGATCGTTTGTGCTGTTGGCCGTGTTTTCGCCTATTTTTACATAGAGTATTTTCGCTTCGGTATTTTAAGAATTCCTTCATGAAATTATTGCCGAAATATCATAATGGACAGAGGAACGTATGAGGAAATGGAATCTGCATCTCTTTCCTGAATATTTAGCTGTGCGGCTAGGAAATTCGACGTAGTTTTCAACATTACGCGGGAGCTTGATTTGGCTCTCTTTACGCTCATTCAGCGTATGTGCGGCAAAAAATTGTCACATGTTGAGTGAACAATATAGAGGCCATTTTGCCCACAGTGTGGGTCCCTTGAAACCGTTCAACAGTGAACGTGCAGATACAGCCGCAAGGGATTGGGCGCCTGGAAACCGTTCGTGTTACGGAACGCGCGTTCCGTACGGCTTTTTCAGTATACGCAAAATTCTATTGTTCTCGATGGTAGATGTATAATAACATAAATTACTTCCAGTACAAAATAATAATATCTGTTACTTAAGTTTCATGCATCCTGCAAACATCAGACAGAAGTGATCAGAAGATTGCAGGATGCATGAAACTTAAAGGACGGTGGTCGTTGGAACGGCGCATGTGGAACTTTCTTGTTTACAAACATTATATTTCATGCACTATATATACAGATGCATCATGTCAAAACAGCTGCATTATTTAAATTTTACAATGTACAGTAAGACAAACATGTTTTAACTTTCACCAATCGCCAACATAGCATGGATACAGTGTTTATATCAGTCGTAGGGACCCTATCGACCTTTGAGCGCCGTTCCGATGACCACCGCCCTTTAAGTAAAATATATTATAAGCGTAAACAACTTTGTAAA